>NC_085990.1:55538121-55550621 GCF_030014385.1 Trichomycterus rosablanca | reverse complement strand
CCACGTAGCGTGTACCGTATAGTGTCTGTATGTAAAGATAAACGTATTTGATGTGTGCTTTGTCGTTCAGGAGGCGGGGGCGAGGGTAACGCCCTGTACATCGACTCCGAGCTGAACCACGGCCGGACCGGAAGCTGCGCCACCTTCGACAACCCCCCGCTGTGCTCCGAAAACTTCCAGGTCTCCGTCCTGGAGGTCTGGGGCTTCCAGGACGCCATGGCAACCTAACGGCCAATCGGCACGCCCGAGCGGGTCGCGTCCCTTCGGTCCCGTCCGTGCGGTGTTTATTAATCCGCAGTTCTAGCTTCTCGCTGGTCATGTGATCAGATTCTTATTCTTATTCACGGGAGGTTTTAATGTTTCCGAGTTTATTTAGTGTTCGATGTTAAACCCAAGCAGCGGCGCGTCATCATAACAGCACAACGAGGGAGGTCGCTCAGGTGGCACAGCGCTAAAAACACACGCTGGAACCAGAGCTAGAGCTCGAATACATCGTATCGAATCTCAGCTCTGCCTACCGGCTAAGGCTGAGCGGCCACATGAACAACGATTGGCCTGTTGTTCAGATATGGGCGGGACTAATGCAATTACGACCTCTGCTGGCTGATTGATGGAGCCTGAACAGAGATAAGGGGAGAGAGCTCTCAGGGTGTGTCTCTCCGTACACAAGGCTGAGCTGCACTGCACTCGTCAAAGTGTAGGTGATAAGATGCGTACGGCTGCTGCCCACGTGTCGGAGGGGGCGTGGGTCAGCTTCGTTCTCCTCAATCAGAGCGGGGATCGGCATTGGTGGAGAGGAAGCGTGACGCAATTGGGTAATTTGACCCGCTATAAAGGGAGAAAAAGCATAAAAAAATATATATTTTAAAACACAACGAGGGGGGTAACGATACACTTTCACCCTGATGCATCACGATATTAAAGCGTGGCGATGCATCAGGGTGAAGATTCCGTCGAATGCACTTCCACTGTTCGAACACCAGAGGTCGCAGTCAGCGTAACCCACACCAGCAGGTCATGTGATCATTCTACCACTCAGCCATTGGGAGGTGCACGTCTAACCATATCGTATCCTCCCTAATGCTAATGCTAATATCTGTAATGCATTGAAGCCACTTTATGGAATCATTACGTCTCCGTGTTGTTCATATCATCGTCCGTAATAAACGTTTATAGACGTTAGATTAGTGTTAGATAAACGTCGTGTTCGTGTTGAGTGTGTGTGTAGATTTGCCAAACGTGTCGTGTTTGTGTCGTATATGAAGAATTTTATATCACTGTATCGTAGGGCTGGACGATATTATCAAAGCTTTCGATACGATATATCGTTTTCATTTGAACTGCTAATTATTTCTCTATAATCGTTTCTCTGGTGGTGCTGTGCAACATAATTAAAAAAATCATATCATTTTTTGCTTCGGCCGCTTGTGCCGGCGCATCGACCAGACAGTAGGAGTCGCTGTTGCACCAGTAATGAACAGAAACCCCGTTCGACCTTCCCTCTCACAGACACGGCCAGCCGTCTCCTGAGCGCCTGTCCAGATGGGTGGCGCAATCAGAACTCAGGAACGCCGGAGCTCAATACATTCATGACTCTGTACAGTGAGCATATCGCCACCTAGTGGACTGAAATATAAACATCACGCTTTCTCATATTCTTCTGCCGGCACCTCGACAGTAGGAGTCGCTGTTGCACCAGTAGTAAACAGAAACCCCGTTCGACCGTCCCTCTCACAGACACGGCCGTCAGGACTCAGGAACGTAAGAGCTCAATACATTCATGACTCTGTACAGTGAGCATATCGCCACCTAGTGGACTGAAATATAATCATCTCGCTTTCTCATATTCTTCTGCCGGCACCTCGACAGTAGTAGTCGCTGTTGCACCAGCAGTAAACAGAAACCCCGTTTGACCTCCCCTCTCACAGACACGGCCGTCAGGACTCATCCGAGAGCCCCACCGTTCATCAGAATTAACTCCATCATGATTATTATCAGTCTGAACCAGATGACTGGTTTGGATAATTATCGTTATCGTTATATCGTCCATGCCTACTACGTTTAATTGCACATGTTGCTGAGTGTGTGTTCCTCAGATCGAGCAGTATTATTGTGTACATGTGTATCCGTGTCGTAAGTGGCAATAAAGTGAAGTACTTTAAACCCGTGTGTATTTATATCTTTGTGAGGACTAAACTTTATTAGGACTGGCCACTTTATTAGGATCAGTCAGTCGTGTAGCACGTGTGTCAAACACAAGGCATCATGTTATGTGGCCCCCGAGAGCTTAAAAGACGTACGATTGTCTTAAAGTACACTGTAAACTGCATCTCCCACAAGGCATGCCGATTTTGTGACCCGCAATGTGACCGCATCCCGCCACTAGATGTCAGCGTTTAACTGAGGCGGTTTTCCAACAAGTGATGCTGAGAAATATTTACAGATCATCACGAAATGTAGAAGAAGAGAAAACTGAAGCAGAAGGAGGAAATGTAATGAAAACGAGTTAGTGCTTCAGGAAGAGAAAGCGGTGCGTCTCTTGTGTTATAAGACCGTGTCTGTGGTAAAGGAGGACAATATAAATGTAGATATACCTTATAAATATACAGGATAATATTTAGCCTCCAAGAAAAACAACAAACTGTCCAGTTACAGCAGGATACGTTACAATCGGCTCCTTGAGGGCCACCACGATGCAGATGTGGCCCTCGGTGAAAACCAGTTTGACTCCCCTGGTGTAGCAGCAGCACCGTGAATAAAATTCATCTTCTTATCAAAGATCAGAATCTACAGAAGACCTGATCTGAGGAGCTCTGATTGTGGGGCATGTTAGAACATCAGGAGATCTCAAAGAAATCCTGCTGCTCAGATCTTCTACTCCAGCGTCATTTGCTGAGTTGGAGAGAAAAAGTCAAAACCAAACTTCTGTTTTATTATATGAAGGAGCGAGTTTATATAGCTGATGTGAGCCTGAAACTGAAATGGTACCAGCAGAGCCCAGAACCGAGTGAATGGTTAAGGGTGTTGGGGTTGTTAACATTCTGAGAGGGGGAATAAAACCTGTTGAAACAGGTGCTGTGGTTAGTTATCGCTGAATAAAGAACCTCTGTTGTAACACAAAGGCCAGAGGAGAAGGACCAATCACCATAAGTTTATGGACACCTTGATATTTTACCTAACAGGGCATAAATTCATCAGAAACTAGTGACTAGTGAATTAGTTCAACTAGAGACTTGTGGGGGGAAAAAACCTCCAGTAAGCGGCAGTTCTGCCAACAGAAACCCCATGCTTATGAGATAAATCGGAGGAGAACGGCCAGACAGTAAAGCTGTGGTATCTCAGATAACCTCTCTCTATAACCATGGTGAGCAGAAAAGCATCTCGGAGCCAAGAATGGGCAGCATGGTGAACTGTGAGCCCACAGAGCAACATCCACAAACCACCAAAAACAGATCTGCCATGATGCTGTCGACAGTCAAGCAAGCTCTACATCGTCCTGTGCTTAAAGGCTGACAGAAGAAAGAAAGTCTGTCTATCTATCTCTATATCGATCTGTCTGTCTGTCTGTCTGTCTATCTAGATCTGTCTATCCATCCATATATGTCTGTCTATCTCTAATCTATCTCTATATTGATCTATCTGTCTGTCTATTTGTCTGTATGTCTGTCTAGCTACAGTATATCTGTCTATCTATATCTGTCTCTGTCCATGTATGTCTGTCTATCTCGATGTCTGTCTGTTTATCTATCCATTTATTTGTCTGTATGTCTGTCTATCTCCATCTCTGTCTGTCTGTTTGTCTGTCTATCTATCCATTTATTTGTCTGTATGTCTGTCTATCTATATCTGTCTGTCAGTCTGTCTATCTATATCTGTCTGTCTATCTCTGTCTATCTACTGTATATCTGTCTGTATGTCAGTCTGTCTATCTATTTATATCTGTCTATCTCTATATCTGTCTGTCTGTCTATCTAACATTTTACCATCACCATCAGGTCTGGGTTTTCTTTCCAATCTTTCGGTGCTGTCAAACTAGCCCTATTTATATGGGCACAGAGAAGTTAGCAGCTATATTCAATCTTAATGAGGAATTAGGAGGCCATGATACAAAGTTAAATGGTAGGGCATTACAGCACTTTCTACACCACCATATTAATCATATAATCTGGTGTTTGTATATGTGTGCTTATGTAGATGTTCAGAACAGTAACAGTGACCTTCTGATTTCAGTCACAGATACAGAACCGCAGCAGAAGCGCCTGGTCTCCATCCCCATATCTCCATCTCTCACACACATACAGGGTCCTTATACTGTATTATCTACCTCTATCAGTGGTGGAGTAGATGTTGTGTTCCAAATCACACACTTCAGCACTAGGTAGTGAGCCATGTAGGGAACGAGAGCTGAAATGTTATTAATAATATCACACACTATGTAATGAATCAGTGTTTGGTTTGAAGCACAGCCATTGATACACTCACTGTCCAATCGGTAGCGAGTATCGGTTACTATCCAATCCTCGTTCAGGGGGCGGGAAAGTATCAGCCAATCACAGAGCAGTACTGGACTGAGGGGAGAACCTGATATGTTGTTGCTATCTCGCCATTTTATTGTATTGCGCCGGTAGTGAATTTCTCTTCATTATCCGCTCCGTATTAATCACGTTTATTATTAATCACATTTATTATCTAATCCAATTCATTCTGTTCAGTAAACACACAGTTCAGTGTTAAATCATGTCTGCTCCTGAGTACTCGTCTTTTTTCGCTGTGATGGGAGCTTCATCAGCAATGATCTTCAGTGGTAATTATGATATTATATTATTATTATTATAACTGTTATTATTATTATTATCATCATTATTATTACTGTTATTATTACTGTTATTATTATTATATTATATTATTATTATTACTGTTATTATTATTATTATATTATTATTATATTATATTATTATTATTATAACTGTTATTATTATTATTATCATCATTATTATTACTGTTATTATTATTATATTATTATATTATATTATTATTATATTATTATTATATTATATTATTATTATATTATTATATTATATTATTATTATTATATTATTATTATATTATATTATATTATTATTATAACTGTTATTATTATTATATTATTATTATTACTGTTATTATTATTATATTATTATTATTATATTATTATTATTGTTATATTATTATTATATTATTACTATTATTATTATAACTGTTATTATTATTATATTATTATATTATATTATTATATTATATTATATTATTATTACTGTTATTATTATTATTATTATAACTGTTATTATTATTATATTATTATTATTATTACTGTTATTGTTATTATATTATTATTATTGTTATATTATTATTATATTATTATTATTACTGTTATTATTATTATTGTTATATTTATTATTATATTATTATTATAATCAGTATTATTATTATTATATTATTATTGTTATATTATTATTATATTATTATTATTACTGTTATTATTATTATTGTTATATTTATTATTATATTATTATTATAATCAGTATTATTATTATTATATTATTATTGTTATATTATTATTATATTATTATTATTATAATCAGTATTATTATTATTATATTATTATTATTGTTAAATTATTATATTATTATTATTACTGTTATTATTATTATTGTTATATTTATTATTATTATAATCAGTATTATTATTATTATAGTATTATTATTGTTATATTATTATTATTATTACTGTTATTATTATTATTGTTATATTTATTATTATTATTATAATCAGTATTATTATTATTATAGTATTATTATTGTTTTATTATTATTATTACTGTTATTATTATTATTGTTATATTTATTATTATTATTATAATCAGTATTATTATTATTATACTATTATATTATTATTGTTATATTATTATTATATTATTATTATTACTGTTATTATTATTATTGTTATATTTATTATTATTATTATAATCAGTATTATTATTATTATACTATTATATTATTATTATTATTATATTATTATTGCTGTTATTATTATTATTAATATATTATATTATTATTATTATTATTACTATTATTATATTTATTATTACTGTTATTATTATTATTACTGTTATTATTATTATTACTATTATTATTATCATTATTATTATATTATTATTTGTAGTATTATTGGTATTATTATTATTATCATTATAATTATTATAATACTTATTATTATTACTATTAATATTTATTATTATTTTATTATTACTATTATTATTAATTATTATTAGTATTGTTTTATTATTATTATTTTATTATTCCAATTTTATTATTATTATCATCAGTAATATTATTTATTATATCAATATTATATGTATGTTATTACTAGTACTATCTTAAATATTATTGTTATTATTTTATTATTGTCAGTAATATTACTTATTATTATATTCATCACATTCTTAATATAATTTTTATTAATGTATTATTATTATAATTGTTAATTCTGTCCTCATATTTATTTTATTATTTATTTTGTTTGTTTTTATTAGTAATATTATTTATTAATGCTGCACAGTATCTATTGCAGTGTTGAATATTATTTATTTTATATTTATTAATATCTATTAATGCAGCCACAGTTATTAATAGTAATGATGAATATTTATTTTATTATTTATATGTTTTAATAATTATTAATATTTATTAACGCAGCCGTGGCCCCAGAATAAGGCCCTTAACCCTCAGTGTGTGTGTGTGTGTGTGTGTGTGTGTGCAGCCCTGGGCGCGGCGTACGGTACAGCTAAGAGCGGGACGGGGATCGCGGCGATGTCGGTGATGCGCCCTGAGCTGATCATGAAGTCCATCATCCCCGTGGTGATGGCTGGTATCATCGCCATCTACGGCCTGGTGGTCGCCGTGCTCATCGCCAACAACGTGACCTTCGACCTGCCGCTGCACAAGTGAGTCTCGCCGCTCCGCTGTGAATGCGCCGGTTACTGCGGTTCTGTCTCTTCACCTGATCATTCACATGGTACGTGTGTGTGTGTGTGTGTGTGTGTGGTAGGAGCTTCCTGTACCTGGGGGCGGGGCTCAGCGTGGGTCTGAGCGGATTGGCCGCTGGGTTCGCCATCGGGATCGTGGGCGACGCGGGCGTGCGGGGGACGGCTCAGCAGCCGCGCCTCTTCGTGGGCATGATCCTGATCCTGATCTTCGCCGAGGTGCTGGGTCTGTACGGCCTCATCGTCGCCCTCATCCTCTCCACCAAGTGATCCCCCATAATGCACTGCAGCGGGACGCGCGGAGGGTACGACGGGGGGAGCGGGGATTCGGATTCGTCTCCACAGCCTGGACGTTCGGTTCCATAGCGGTCACGTGATCGGCCTTTACTCATCGGTCCATCAGTCTGTTCTTTATTCCCTCAACTCCCAGCATGCACTGCTGCCCTGCTGTGGGCCTGCATAACATAACATCAGTGCATTATTCGGTTCTCACCATCACCCTTCTCTCTCGCCCCTCTCTCTCTCTCTCTCTCGCTCTCACCCTCTCGCACCCCTCTCTTTTGCCCTCACTCGCCCCTCTTTCTCATCTCTCTCATCCCTCTCTCACCCTCTCATTTCTCTCGCTCTCACCCTCTCTCGCCCCTCTCTCATCTCTCTCTCGCCCCTCTCACTCTCTCTCATCTCTCTCGCCCCTCTCTCATCTCTCTCTCGCCCCTCTCTCATCTCTCTCTCGCCCCTCTCGCTCTCACCCTCCCGCACCCCTCTCTTTCGCCCTCTCTCGCCCCTCTTTCTCATCCCTCTCTCACCCTCTCATTTCTCTCGCTCTCTCACCCCTCTCTCGCCCCTCTCTCATCTCTTTCTCTCGCCCCTCTCTCATCTCTCTCTCACCCTCTCTCATCTCTCTCTCGCCCCTCCCTCTCGCACCCCTCTCTTTCGCCCTCACTCGCCCCTCTTTCTCATATCTCTCTCATCCCTCTCTCTCGCCCCTTTCTTATACCCCTCTCACCCTCCCTCTCACACCCCTCTCTCATCTCTCTCTCGCCCCTGTCATCTCTCTCTCGCCCCTGTCATCTTTCTCTCGCCCTCTCTCTCTCCTCTCTCGCCCCTCTGTTGTTTGAGAGTGTTTATTTTTGTATGTAAATGTGTAAGTGAAAGTTTATTTTTATTAATATTTTATGTATAGAATCTGACCGTCTGTAGAAACTCGTTCCAGCAGCGAGAGGAGAAAAACCCGCTCACACTCTATTTATTTCTCATTCTGATCTGTTTCTTTCTCATCTCAGAATAAAAACATTTTACCACATTTTTACTCGTCATCAAATTTATTTAAGTCTAAAATCCTTTACGTTTGTACACAAGTTAAAAAGATCAACAGTAAAACTTTTGTTTTCTCTAATCAAAAGAAGTTAGTTTGCATTCCAGTATAGAAGCACTTTGTAGTTCTACAATTACTGACTGTAGTCCATCTGTATCACCCTGTTCTTCAATGGTCAGGACCCCCACAGGACCACCACAGAGCAGGTATTATTTAGGTGGTGGATGATTCTCAGCACTGCAGTGACACTGACGTGGTGGTGGTGTGTTAGTGTGTGTTGTGCTGGTATGAGTGGATCAGACACAGCAGCGCTGCTGGAGTTTTTAAACACCTCTCTGTCACTGCTGGACTGAGAATAGTCCACCAACCAAAAATATCCAGCCAACAGCGCCCCGTCCTGTGACCACTGATGAAGGTCTAGAAGATGAGCGACTCAAACAGCAGCAATAGATGAGCGATCGTCTCTGACTTTACATCTACAAGGTGGACCGACTAGGTAGGAGTGTCTAATAGAGTGGACAGTGAGTGGACACGGTGTTTAAAAACTCCAGCAGCGCTGGGGTGAAAGGTCGAGGTGTTTGGGGTGATGTGAACAGGACTGCTCCATCATGTCTCGTCTCATTCAGGATCTCTGGTTACAGTGTGTGAGTGACCACAGTGACCACACTGGTCTGTTTATAAGCTTTATTAGAAATATTTCATCAGATACATCAGAACACTTTTGATCCCTGATCATGAGGAACTGCAGAAATGATCTCAACACCAGCAGAACCTCCAGCTCTCTGTTTCCAGGTCCTTCACAGTGTGTGAGGTTCCTGCTGCGGTTCTTCACACGCTTCCACACCACTGGTGTCCTGCTGGAGGTCGGAGGTGATGAGCTGAACCAGGTGAGGTAGCACAAACCTCGTGATGATGATGATGATGATGATGATGAAGGGCGCGTCAGTCCTGCAGGCTGTTCAGGACTGTATCTGCGATGCCTCTGATGGCGCCGTAGGTGGCGCTCTCGGGGAACGTCTGCAGGAAGTCCCGGCCCTCTTCCACACTGGCACTCAGCAGGGGGTCCAGCGGCACCGAGCCTGAGGGTAAGAACACGGTCATGCCGGTCCTGAGCCGATGGGCGTGTGTGCAAACTTCTGACCATCTGAAGGGTGTGCGGCGTGGCCAGAAGTATGTGGACACCCCATTTACAATAAATAAGCCCTCAGTTTATAATGTCTATTATTGAAGACACGTTTGTGGTTTGGTGCTTTAATCTGCTCGATTGGTGCCGCATCCTAAATCACATAGTATTCAGGTCATTTTTACAGGACCTTCCCCAAACTGTTTAGACTGCAGCATCGGTCAAGCAGCTAGAACCACAAAAAAAATGAGCGTACAAGTTGGTACTCACCCAAAAAGTGTGACCCCGTGAGCTTGGCTAGCTCCTCTCCTCCTCCCGTGGAGAAGATGCTGCTACACTCCTAAACACACAGATCAGAGGTTCACATCCCAAACGTGTGGGTCTGTGCGAGTGCAGCAGGTGCAGCAGTGTTGTTGGGATTTTAAACACCTCTGTGTCAATGCTGGACCGAGAATATACGTAATAAGTAACATATATATATAATAAGTAATTTCAGCACCACTCACCATATAGAAGCACTTTATAGTTCTACAATTACTGACTGTAGTCCATCTGTTTCACCCTGTTCTTCAATGGCATGGTGCTGGTGTGTTAGTGTGTGTTGTGCTTGTATGAGTGGATCAGACACAGCAGCGCTGCTGGAGTTTTTAAACACCTCACTGTCACTGCTGGACCGAGAATCGTCCACCGACCAAAAACCTCCAGCCGACAGCGCCCCGTGGGCAGCGTCCTGTGACCACTGATGAAGGTCTAGAAGATGACCGACTCAAACAGCAGCAATAGATGAGCGATCGTCTCTGACTTTACATCTACAAGGTGGACCGACTAGGTAGGAGTGTCTAATAGAGTGGACGGTGAGTGGACACGGTGTTTAAAACCTCCAGCAGCGCCGCCGTGTCTGATCCACTCGTACCAGCACAACACACACTAACACACCAGCACCACGTTTCACTGTTGGAACAATGCAAGAGTCCTTGCGTTCCTGTTGGTCAGCAGTGGACACACTTCCACCTCCACCCGGTGGGCCGATCCTGCGGTTCAAGGCATTCTTGGTTTTGGAGCACTGTTCCAAGTTCTTTCCGTTTGTGGATCGGCGCCTCTCACTGTGGTTCACTGGAGTCCCAGGGTCGGTTCGAAAACCCCGGTGACACGCCCTGCTCCCCCTGTTACCTACCTGATCAGCTCCCTCAGTAGAGAGGATTCCAATCAGACCCGGAGCTCATAATCAGATTATTTAGACGCTCTACTTATACAGATTTATACAATTCTCAGTGAGAGTTTATTTACATGTGAACGGAACTCCGTTGGTTGCTCCGCATCGATTCGCCCTCTTCTCGGGAGTGCAGGATGATGGGAAATGTGTACGTGTGGAGAGAGAGCGCTGGGTTTCGGACAGACCCACAGTTAACTGGTTCGGGAAAGGGGTGAATACTTTTTCACAGCACTGTAGGTGTGTGTGTGTGTGTGTGTGTATCTTACTGAGCAGTGTGGACAGACGAAGCCGCTCATGTTCTCCACGATGCCCAAAATCTTCACCCCGGTCCTCTTACAGAAGGTGATCTCACGGCGTACGTCTCCCACCGATACGGCCTAACACACACACACACACACACACACACACACACACACTCACACACATCAATGTTTCAGTAAGAAATGAATCTTAACGCTCTGATGAGACTGAAATAATAAAATAAAAGTCATTATTAGCCCGGGTGGATACACTAGCCCTCCATCACAGATTCTGGACTCTGGCTGAGGCACTGACGTGAGTGGTGGAAGAGTACAGAGAGCGTAGCGTGATCCTCCGTATGTGCTGAGACCAGCGACAATGTTGTGCAACCATCGGAGACTGTCGTTCTGTACACAGGACGGTGCCAGATCCTTCCAGAGAGCTCTTATCTGTGTGGAGGAACACACTACACTCTCTGTATCCCTCCACCACTCCTACCGATACCTCAGCCAGACATTAGGAGGCGCTGTTTAGTGAGTGTGTGTGTGTACCTGTGGTGTGGTGACCAGTATGGCTCCGTCCACTCTGTGCTTCTTCAGGTTCTCCAGAACAGCCAGGTGCTCGTCAGATGTTCCGGGGGGCGTGTCCACCAACAGCACGTCCAGCTCCCCCCACGCCACATCGCTCACAAACTGGCCGATCAGAGCTGGGAGAGAAAACGAAGCGACCAATCAGAGCTGGGAGAGAAAACAGGACCGACCAATCAGAGCTGAGAAAAAACAAACAGGCCAATCAAAGCTGGGAAAAATAACAAACAGGCCAATCAGAGCTGGGAGAGTAAACAGAACCGACCAATCAGAGCTGGGAGAGTAAACAGAACCGACCAATCAGAGCTGGGAGAGTAAACAGAACCGACCAATCAGAGCTGGGAGAGTAAACAGAACCGACCAATCAGAGCTGGGAGAGTAAACAGAACCGACCAATCAGAGCTGGGAGAGAAAACAAACCAATCAGAGCTGGGAGAGTAAACAGAACCGACCAATCAGAGCTGAGAAAAAACAAGCCTGCCAATCAGAGCTGGGAGAGTAAACAAGCCAATCAGAGCTGGGAGAGTAAACAAGCCAATCAGAGCTGGGAGAGTAAACAAGCCAATCAGAGCTGGGAGAGAAAACAAGCCAATCAGAGCTGGGAGAGTAAACAAACCAATCAGAGCTGGGAGAGTAAACAAACCAATCAGAGTTGAGAAAGAACTTAGAACAAACTACTTCCAAACTGCCAAGCATCAGCTGAAGTGACGTAAAGCACAGTGCTACTGGACTCTGGAGTCCGGGTGTGGAGGACGACACTACCTGCCCTCATGCACTGCGTCAGCTGTAAAGTACGGTGGAGGAGGAATAACCTCAACCCTCACGTAACATACTGGGATGCACTGGAACACCGACTGTGAGCCATAGAGGTGAATCCCTGCTGTGTCCACAAACTTCTGACCTGACAGTGTGGGGTACTAAGTGATGCCCCGGTGTAGTAGTGCAGCGTCTCTCGGCGCCCCCCGGTGGAACCACCCAGTACACTGATGTAACCAGAGCTG
>NC_085990.1:55520621-55533121 GCF_030014385.1 Trichomycterus rosablanca | reverse complement strand
TGACACAATGAAAAGTAGTCTGTGTGCAGCTTATATAACAGTGTAAATTTATTCTTCCCTCAAAATAACTCAATATACAGCCATTAATGTCTAAACCACCGGCAACAAAAGTGAGTACACCCCTTAGTAAAAGTTCCTGAAGTGTCAATATTTTGTGTGGCCACCATTATTTCCCAGAACTGCCTTAACTCTCCTGGGCATGGAGTTTACCAGAGCTTCACAGGTTGCCACTGGAATGCTTTTCCACTCCTCCATGACGACATCACGGAGCTGGCGGATATTCGAGACTTTGCGCTCCTCCACCTTCCGCTTGAGGATGCCCCAAAGATGTTCTATTGGGTTTAGGTCTGGAGACATGCTTGGCCAGTCCATCACCTTTACCCTCAGCCTCTTCAATAAAGCAGTGGTCGTCTTAGAGGTGTGTTCGGAGTCATTATCATGCTGGAACACTGCCCTGCGACCCAGTTTCCGGAGGGAGGGGATCATGCTCTGCTTCAGTATTTCACAGTACATATTGGAGTTCATGTGTCCCTCAATGAAATGTAACTCCCCAACACCTGCTGCACTCATGCAGCCCCAGACCATGGCATTCCCACCACCATGCTTGACTGTAGGCATGACACACTTATCTTTGTACTCCTCACCTGATTGCCGCCACACATGCTTGAGACCATCTGAACCAAACAAATTAATCTTGGTCTCATCAGACCATAGGACATGGTTCCAGTAATCCATGTCCTTTGTTGACATGTCTTCAGCAAACTGTTTGCGGGCTTTCTTGTGTAGAGACTTCAGAAGAAGCTTCCTTCTGGGGTGACAGCCATGCAGACAAATTTGATGTAGTGTGCGGCGTATGGTCTGAGCACTGACAGGCTGACCCCCCACCTTTTCAATCTCTGCAGCAATGCTGACAGCACTCCTGCGCCTATCTTTCAAAGACAGCAGTTGGATGTGACGCTGAGCACGTGCACTCAGCTTCTTTGGACGACCAACGCGAGGTCTGTTCTGAGTGGACCCTGCTCTTTTAAAACGCTGGATGATCTTGGCCACTGTGCTGCAGCTCAGTTTCAGAGTGTTGGCAATCTTCTTGTAGCCTTGGCCATCTTCATGTAGCGCAACAATTCGTCTTTTAAGATCCTCAGAGAGTTCTTTGCCATGAGGTGCCATGTTGGAACTTTCAGTGACCAGTATGAGAGAGTGTGAGAGCTGTACTACTAAATTGAACACACCTGCTCCCTATGCACACCTGAGACCTAGTAACACTAACAAATCACATGACATTTTGGAGGGAAAATGACAAGCAGTGCTCAATTTGGACATTTAGGGGTGTAGTCTCTTAGGGGTGTACTCACTTTTGTTGCCGGTGGTTTAGACATTAATGGCTGTATATTGAGTTATTTTGAGGGAAGAATAAATTTACACTGTTATATAAGCTGCACACAGACTACTTTTCATTGTGTCAAAGTGTCATTTTGTCAATGTTGTCCCATGAAAAGATATACTTAAATATCTGCAGAAATGTGAGGGGTGTACTCACTTTTGTGATACACTGTATACTGGGTCCACACAGGTCCACGTCCAGCACTCCTACCTACACACACACACACACACACACTTATATATACTGGGTCCACACAGGTCCACGTCCAGCACTCCTACCTACACACACACACACACACTTATATATACTGGGTCCACACAGGTCCACGTCCAGCACCCCCACCTACACACACACACACACACACACACATATATACTGGGTCCACACAGGTCCACGTCCAGCACTCCTACCTACACACACACACACACACTTATATATACTGGGTCCACACAGGTCCACGTCCAGCACTCCTACCTACACACACACACACACACACACACACACACACTTATATATACTGGGTCCACACAGGTCCACGTCCAGCACCCCCACCTACACACACACACTTATATATACTGGTAAATATGAGTTTTTAAACACCGTGTCCACTCACTGTCCACTCTATTAGACACTCCTACCTAGTCGGTCCACCTTGTAGATGTAAAGTCAGAGACGATCGCTTGCTGCTGTTTGAGTCGCTCATCTTCTAGACCAGACATATCAAACTCAAGGCCCGCGAAATAGTTTCATAGGTCTATTATCAATAGCCTGTAGGGATGTCCCAATCACGGTTTTCTGTTCCTGATCCCGATCATTAATTTTGATCCCGATCCGATACCGAGTCTCAAACCGATACTTGTGTTTTCTAGATATTGTCTAGATAAGAACTAGATAATACTGTTCACACAGTGCACACTTCAAGTACATTACAGTTATTCACATTAATCCAGTGTACATGTTTAACACCTGAACAGCTCTGCAGTGCTGAAGGGAAAAATGCTGCATCCAAACTATTGGCTTAATGTTCTTGTACAGAATAAAAGTAAACAAACCTAGTGCAGTATAAACTAACCCTGTTTAATGCAGTGATACACTAAATATGAACAAAAATCTCCACTCACAAGTGGTGTAGCAGCTTAACTTGAATATAAAAAAACAAAAAAGTTACTTAACAGCATTACAGTAAAACCTGAATACCAAAATAAAATGGACAGGCTCTTTTGTTATGAAGGAAAGCCAGTTCTTAAAGTGCTTGTATTGTGACGATGGTTTGATGGACGGGTCTACGCAAAGTGAGTGTGTTTTGACCCTTTGGGGCTTCCATAGCGCATGGGATAGCGTGCTCGGCTCTGGCTGTCCGCTATTCGGTACTGTAACAGAAGAAGTTAATAAAGTGTTAAACGCTCCCAACAATTAGTGAATATAGCGTGTATTTATTTCTTTATTAAGCGAGTGCATCACTACCACGCTCGGTTACATAACTAAGCCAATCAGAGAGCTCGATACTGAGATGTCGTTCAGTCGTGTAACACGTAAACTGGTAAAAGCTGTATGTTATGGTCCTGAAGTTTTCATACTGGGATTAAAAGTGATTGTTTTGTAAACCGGACTGATCCTCGACTCACACACCGTATAAACAGTAAAATTCTACAGTAATGAACGCAGCTCTGCTCCCACCGCCTGGTGAAACGCTCGCATTGCAGACTTGAAACAAAACGCTTAACGCTGACGTAAAACAAAATATCGGGAGTACAATCGGCATTAGTAAAGCCGATACCGATCAGTTGAAAAATGCCTTGATCGGCCCCGATTCCGATCTTTGAGATCGGATCGGGACATCCCTAATGGCCTGTGAATGCATGGGTCAGTGACATTTAAGCTAGCCGCCCCAGACATTGGCCGAACGAAAAGTGGAAAACAGGGGCTTTCATAACAGGTGGGAAGCAGAGTACATGTTTGTTGACGTTGCAGGTAAACCGCTGTGTCTTGTTTGCGGAGCCAATGTGGGTTATACGTGAAAGATTTGCAATTTTTCATCAGCTTGTTCATATTTGAAATATTGTCATTTGCTGGAAGGTATTGTTAATGAAAAACACAATTTAAATTTCATGCTATTTTATTTGTTAATTTTTATTACTTAAATTTTTTTTTTTTTTGAGAAGCAATTGTAGTCTGTTGTAGAAATTCAAATTTCTGCTTAAGAGTTTTTAATTGTTGAATAAATGTTCATTTTGTTTGGCCTGGAACACAGACCATGTTGTCAATTTTGGCCCCCTGTTCTAGACCTTCATCAGTGGTCACAGGACGCTGCCCACGGGGCGCTGTTGGCTGGATATTTTTGGTTGGTGGATGATTCTCGGTCCAGCAGTGACAGTGAGGTGTTTAAAAACTCCAGCAGCGCTGCTGTGTCTGATCCACTCATACCAGCACAACACACACTAACACACCAGCACCATGTCAGTGTCACTGCAGTGCTGAGAGTCATCCACCACCTAAATAATACCTGCTCTGTGGTGGTCCTGACCACTGAAGAACAGCATGGAGAAACAGATGGACTACAGTCAGTAATTGTAGAACTACAAAGTGCTTCTATATGGTAAGTGGAGCTGAGAAAGTGGACAGTGAGGTGGTGTTAATGTTATGGCTGATCAGTGTATACACACACACACACACACACACACACACACATGTACAGACCTTCTTCCCAGCATGCAGCAGTGCGAGTGCCAGTTGGGTGGTGATGGTGCTCTTGCCGACTCCACCTTTACCCGACAGAACCAGCAGCACGTGCTGAACCTTCTCCAGATTCCCCCTGTCTGACACACATCATGAACCTCCATAAAGCATCTACTGCAGCATCACTCACACCAGCACTGAGAGAAGATCTGGGTTCAGTGTGGTAGAACCTGACTATCCTACACCTCTGGGATGAACTGGAACCCTGAATATGAGCCAGGACCTCTCTCATCTCTCCTCACCTCACTGATGCTCTCAGAGATGAATGAATCCCTACAGTTATGTTCCAGAATCTAGAGGAGGCTGGTACAGGAGTAAAGGAGCATCAGGTCCATAATAATGTACACTGAGCTGGATGTGATCTCTGCTGTCCACATACTTTTGGTCATGTGCAGGTCTCAGGGTATTTAGTGCTGCTGAGGACTCCTGGATGATAAAGGTTCGAACCTAACCACAACACTATAGGAAACAGGAGCTTTCAGATTAAACATGATGTTAAATTACACAGGTGTAATGTAGAGGGCGATTTGTGACGTCACAAGCGTGTTATCGATAAACCTATATATTAATAAAAATTTATACTGAGCTTTTATTAATAACCACCACGGCTGAAAGATTAAATAATAACCAGTAATAATTCTACACTGATATAAAAATTATTTACATCTTTATATTGATTCTATTTAAAACAAGCAGTAAATAAATAAACTCTCATTTTACCTCCGTTTACTTCCATCACGTCCGCGATACTGTGACGTAGACCTCACGGCGCGCTGTGATTGGTCGGTGATCTTCCTCGCGCTCTCTCTGCTCCGCTGTGTGTAACTGCTGCCCCCGCCCCCGTTACTGCTCGCCGAGTGACGTCACGGATCTGTAGTTCTATACTCGCGCGATGTTGTTAAAAACTACATTTCCCATAACCCCCTGCGCAGCTTTATTACTCTCCGTGGTAAGACATCGAAAACGGACGAAATTGCAGCCAAGCGGGTGTCTGAGATGACACCATCCACAACACAAGGTTAGTAATTAATTTGCAAGTGATGTTGCCTGGTTTATTTGCTTAACGCTAGGTGGATTAAAGCAGTGTTTTCCCTAACTCGGTCCTAGAGGACCCCTTGCCCTTCACATTTTAGTCTTTACCCTGCTCCCAACACGCCTGATCCAACTAATCAGCTGATTAACAAACCCCTTTCGGAGACGAAGCTGGTGTGGTAGAGCAAGAAACTACTAAAATGTGCAGGGGGTCCTCCAAGACCACTGGGTTAAAGCCATTATGAGGATGAGTAGTATTTATTAAACAATGCTAACACAGTCACATTGTTCTGTGGTACTACTGAAGAATCATTAATTTAAGCTTTATGTTCATATTGAACTTTTAGTTGGCCAGACAGAGATCTTTTCTGAATCCTTAAAATATTGGTAATCTGATATACTGCATGAAGAGTGTAGTGTACACTGTGAGTTTAAAAGACTGTTGATAGTATTACTTATTTTATTTCAGCTGGAATCAAAAGACCTGTCACACAGGAGGACAAAGAATGGGCACTGGCATCTTTGTCAAAACTTGGGCGTTTCACTGGAATGGGCTGGATTTTGAGTCCTGAACCGCCTCAGGTACGACTTCTGTCTCTTGCACTTTGATTTGCCCACCATGTTTCCAGAAACATCACATATGCTATGTTAAGTCATTAACAATTTGGTTATTATGCAATTTAGTACAATGTCAAAAAGAAATCATTTCAACTAGAGATGTAGTTGTACTGTAAACAGTTGTACTGCGTAGTAAAAATGGCTACACAGTTTAAACCCATGACAGATTTGAACTTAAACCTTTTTGACTTGCAAGGAAATTAGCATTTGTTATATAAATGTCTGACACAATGTGCTTAACTTTAAATTCAGACACTACCCATCAAGACATTTGATGGGTTAGTGACCAGCCCAGGTTCTGCCCAAGCTGAGGACAAGGCTCTTTATGTGCTGTCATCGCTTGCTGTCACAGATGATGAGAAGCAGCAGATCGAGGCAGCAACAGTTGGGCAAGCAAAGAACCCTTTATGGTAAGAAAGTGCATTAATAAAAACTGCTGTGGCCCTGGGAACTTAATGCACTGCAACATACAATGTATGCAGATAGACAAAACACAAATTAAGAATATATCAATTTGTCAACCTATGCACTTCATTTAGAAAACATGCTGCAAATTCATATGTTATAATGTGTTGTCTGAATTTGCTGCAGATTTTCTAAATGCTTTGTATGGGCTGTCGGGTAGATGTTTTCTTGATTTGTTTGCATTTTTTGTCTACAGTATTTGCATGTTTTCTCAAGTCATAATGCATTGAGCTCTTAGCATCACTGTACAAAATAAGATACAAGCTGAAATAATACAAAACTAGTAATTGCAACTTGCCTTTTTTTTTTTTTTTTTAAATAACAGGTCGGCATTTCGCAAGAAACGTATCACGGCAAGCAACTTTGGTGTGGTCTTGGCAGCAGTCAAGCGGAAGTCTTACCCCCCTTCCTTATTCAAAACCCTGCTTGGCCATTACAATGTCCAAGACGGATCTAAAGTAAGAAGTGGATAAGTGATTTAACTTATCAGTGTATCTAAGATTAAGTGACATTTTTTGTGTTTTTATTAAAGGCATGTGATTGTGGAATCCTTCATGAGCCAAGGGCAAAGCAGCAGTACACAGAGCGCACTGGTGTCGATATCCAGGAGAGGGGACTGTTCCTGTCTGATAGCGGCCTGCTTGGTGGATCTCCAGACGGGACAGTATCTGGTGATTGCATTATTGAGGTGAAATGTCCATGGTCGGCCAGAACCAAGACTATTCTGCAGGCAGCAGAGAGTAAGGACTTTTTTCTTGAGTTGGAGGAGGTGACTGGTTCTCTAACACTAAAACCAACTCACCACTATTGGCATCAGATCCAGGGCAACCTATACCTGACTAGAGCTAACTGTTGTCATCTGCTTGTATGGACTCCACTTGACCTTGTGATTCTGCCAGTGCTCATAGACCAAACATGGGTGGTTAACAGTGACACCCTGGAAACATTTTATAAAGATTGTTTCCCACCACACATTCTGTCACAGACTTAATTAATTTGCATTTGTAATTTATTGGATGAATTGATTAATTAAATTAATTTATAATTAATAATATTTATATAATTCATATGTTTATATATATATATGTGTTATTATAATACTTAATAAATAGACTTCAGCACTTCAAATAAATAATACTTAATAGAGAGGAGAAACATTTTTATCTGGTTTTACTTTTTTTAATAAAAGTTGCAAAACAAACTTGCCTGAATTATTCAAAACTAACATTAAAAAGACCAGAAAGACACAATTAGTTAATTTATTGAATTTCACAGAGAATGGGTGTTTGCAAATTAGTAAGACACACACATACTTTCAGTATCTTGTTGATGTTTTTTCTAAATTGATATGGGATATGGTCCAAAATGCTAAATAACTTCAGCCTCTGAATGGACCGCTCCACATGTATCCTTGCACTGGAGATGAGTCTGTTATTGTTGACTTCCTCCTGTGTAAACTGTCCATTGACAAGGAAAGATGGGATGTTAAGAAGAACTCCCTCTGGTGAAATATCCCGAATTGTGAAGCCCTTGTCTGCCATAACCATATCACCTGGTTGTAGATGTTGGAGAAGTCCACAGTCCGCTGTTATTGCTTTGTCTGAGGCACTCCCACCGTACAGGTCACTGGCATAGGTAATCACTCCATTGGGAGACACACCAATTAAAGCCTTTAGGGTGGTCCTTCCTTTATAATGGCTGTACAAATGACTTTGTGTGTCCAGCCTCTCTGTGTTTGAAACAGCAACCTCTGTGCAGTCAAGCACTATCCTACAGTTTGGAAAAGGTCGGAAGCAGTCTGACAGTGATGTCTGATTTTTGGCTGTGGAGGGGATGTTGTTCTGAAGTAGACCAACATACAAAATGTCATACAGTGCACTAAGGATAGTGGTAAAGATGTTAGTTACTGTGGCTGTGCTACAATTAAACCTTGTTGCAAGGTCTACATGGCCACAATTCCATTTAAGCTTCATTAAGGTAAGGAGTAATTGATCAATTAGGGGCATAATTTGTACAGTCCAATCAGAATGATATTGTAGCTCAAATCTAGAAAGGTGCACTTCCAAAAAAAGGACAGTGGCAGCATCAGGCAATCCAGTGTAATATTGGACCTTGTCAGGATGTGAGGAAATCTGACTGAAAGAAAATGTTTGCTTCTGTTTCTCCAATTGTTTTTTCAATTTCTCATTCTCCTCTCTCAGCATGTCATTCTCGACCTCAAGCATCACAAGACTTTTTGAAGTACTACGGGCCTGTACAGTTGCAATGTTATCTGTGGGTACTATATCTGTACTTTCTTCATTCTCAGCACTGGTAGGGACCACTTGCTTCTTCCGCTTAGGGGGAATGCTGGGGTGATCGGGAAGTTGGAAAATTTTTTCCTCGTTCCATGCAAATCGCGATGGTCCAGCAGCTTTGCCAAAGGGGAAATGCCAACTGCACACCCTGGAGTTGCAGTTTGGGGTGAAGTGTTCACGCCTGTAAAAAAAAAAAAATGTATGTATATATATTAAACACGATAAGATAAAAATTTGACAAGATGTGCAGTACACTAGTGCAGGTAATCAGAATATCATTAAAAGTTCATGTAATCAATTCATTCCAAGAGGCAAGCGGTCATATTTTGTATTCATTACATGAAAACTGACATTTCTAACTCTTTGGTTTTAATGAGTATAGCATTACTATATGAAATTAAACAAAAAAAGCTTGAAACACGTGTAATTACGGTTAAAACACTAACATAGTCACTGGCCCTTTGCATGAGAGGCACAGAGGCTGGGTGGGTGCTAACGTTAGCTAGCTACACTAGCTAACATTCGCGCCTAAGCTGTCTAACGCTATATTTGCTTTAACTGGGCAGTAACATAAACAACAGAAACACGAAAATGTGTTATATAGCAAGAAGCACATTATAAAATATAAATATGTCGAGGGTATCCGCAAAGTGGACATGACTGTGTGGCCACTTCCAGCTCTACCACCATTGTCAAGTTTGCTGACGACACTGTTGTGGCTGGCCTGATCTCTAACAACGATGAGAGGGCCTACCTAGAGGAGATTAAACACCTGGAGGACTGGTACCAGGACAACAATCTCCTCCTTAACGTCAGCAAGACAAAGGAGCTGATAGTGGACTGCAGCAGAAAGCAGGAGAGGAACTATCACCCCGTTATGATCAGTGGCACTGCAGTGGAAAGAGTGGACAGTTTCAAGTACCTTGGAGTTCACATCTCTGAGGACCTGTCATGGTCCTGCCACACCACTGCGCTGGCAAAGAAGGCCCGTCAGCGTCTCTATCACCTCAGACGCTTAAGGGACTTCAAACTACCATCCAAGGTGCTTCATAACTTCTACACCTGCACCATTGAATCCATCATAACGGGAAACGTCACAACCTGGTTCTGAAACAGCACCAAGCAGGACGGGCGGCTCTACAGAGGGTGGTGCGTTCAGCTGAGCGCATCATCCGGACTGAGCTTCCTGACCTGCAGTCCATATACAGGAAACAGTGCTGAACAAGGGCCAGGAGAATAGTAAAGGACCCCAGTCATCCCAGTAATGGACTGTTTTCTTTGTTACAGTCTGGGAGGCGTTTTCGTGCTCTAAAAGCCAAAACGGAGAGGATGAGAAGAAGCTTTTTCCCACAAGCTATTCGAGTCCTCAACGAAAACAGCATTTAGGACCATTTATACAATGTGCACAATCTAATTTATATCTGTATGTATGTGTATATATGTGGACATATGTATGTGTATATAAGTATATGCGTGTATACTGTTTTATGTGTATATGTATGTATATGTATAGATTAGTATTGTGTATTTATTATTTATCACATCTGTATAGCATTATGTAGCATCATGTTGCACAGTTTCTGCACTACTTGTCACTTTACACACTTGTTCACTTTAAACTGCCCTTTGTAATTATATTGTAATTCTTCTGATGTTCACTTTACTTTACTTTAAATTGCTCTTTTTAATTATATTGTTAATTTTTCTAATGTCCTAAACTCTTACTTTTAAAAACTTTTTATATTTTGTTGTATAATATATTTTTTTACTATTTTGTAGTTTTGTAATTACTGTGGCGGAGCAGTCACTAAAGCATTTCACTGCCAGTTGTACTGTGTATGACCATGTATGTGACAAATAAACCTTGATTTGATTTGATTTGATTTGATTTGAAAGGGGCAGTTTGGCTTTTGCCGTGGGGGCTAACGTTAGCGAGGTAAACTAGCTAGTGCTAGGTATTTAGAGACCACGGACGAAAGGTTTATTATATATTTATTCATAAAAGATGTAACTTTATCATCTGCAGCCATTTTCTTTTCTCTTTCTCATTGCAAGGAAAGCGGTAGAAAGACAGTTTAGTAGTTTTTTTTGACTCGGACCTGTTGAAGCAACACGGGACACTGTGGCATATTAAATATACGAGGGACTCAGACAACTTGGACCCGGATGTGACGTTTCATAAGGTTGAAACGTCACGACTTAACAAGCGCATAATAATATTAATAATAAAAATAATAATAATACACGAACATTCATTCTAATTTTATTACTAACATAAAGATAAAAGTTCACTTTCTGCTTTTATAGGTTTAAATAATACTCGGCTTTCTTGTAATTAATAAATAATATCAATAAATATATGAATAAATAAATACATGAATAAATACATAAATAAATTAATAAATACATAAATAAATACATGAATAAATACATAAATAAATACATGAAGAAATATATACATAAATACATGAATACATACTTAAATACATAAATAAATTCATAAATAAACACATGAATAAATACATACATACATAAATAAATACATGAATAAATAAAACCTAATATATTAATGAATACATAAATAAACTAATAAATACATGAATAAATACATAAATAATATCATAAATAAATTACTAAATAAAGAAATATATACATAAATAAATACATACATAAATATTTAAATAAATAAATGCATACAAACGTAAATGCATAAATAAATACATAAATACATACATAAATAATTAATAACATAAATAAATACAAACACAAGAAAGAATTAATGTAGGATAAATGCACCAAAAAGTCAAATAAATAAGAAATGTGAAACAAGTGAACAAACAAACAAGATTAAATAATTAAGAAATGTGTAAATAAACTACATAAACGATAAATAATTTAGCTAAATTATAAATAGTTTTATTATGGCTAATAATACATGTAGAAATTAAAAACAAAACAGATTTTATAGTTACTATTATTATAATTTATACTTTTATTATTATGAACACTATTTTTATTATGACTATTTTATATAATCATTTTTAAATGTGTTTATTTGATTTTTTTTTTTAATTTTTATTATTATGTGGCCTATAGTCTGTGTTTTTTTATATACAGTATATATAAAAATGATTATATAAATAAAATTTTCACATATAACACGGTTTTAAAATACAATGGGTTTTTGCATATGGACATTGTGACTCTTTTAAATTGTTTTAAATACATGAACACACTTTTTTTTTTTTACAAAGTTTATAAAGAACCGTCTGTGTGTTTTATATGATTTGCCGAATTTAAAAACGCGAGACGGTATTGTGTGTTGATTTGTCTATTGCGAGCATCCGTACCTGGTGTAAACAATGTAACAACGCAGTGCTGAAGCACTAGGCTACCGGTGAGTACAGTACAGGTGTGTACTGTACAGGTGTGTTCAGTACCGGTGAGTACTGTACAGGTGTGTTCAGTACCGGTGTGTACTGTACAGGTGAGTATAGTACAGGTGTGTACAGTACCGGTGAGTACAGTACAGGTGTGTTCAGTACCGGTGTGTACTGTACAGGTGTGTTCAGTACCGGTGTGTACTGTACAGGTGTGTATAGTACAGGTGTGTACAGTACTGCAGATGATGCACCATGTCTGGTCCAAAGCGAGCACACACATGGGAGATCTCAGACTCGGACACCGAGGATGGAGGGACAGTCGGGGGAACAGAAGGAGGAGCAGATCAGGACGGAGGTGCAGTCGGGGAGCGCACCTGTGATCCGATCATTACAGATCAATCATCAGAACCAGGGAGCGGGTCACAGCCTCCACCTGAACCCACCACCCGGAGCCCGACACCCGGGGAGAGGAGGAGAGAGAAGCGCAGGGGGAAGCAGGAGAAGAGAGGAGTGAAGGAGGAGAGAGAGAAGCAGAAGGAGGAGAGAGAGAAGCAGAAGGAGGAGAGAGAGAAGCAGAAGGAGGTGAAG